>NC_074668.1:82485683-82513183 GCF_029448725.1 Salvelinus fontinalis
ACTGAGATGCAGTGTCTTAGACCGCTGCGCCACTCAGGAGCCCAATAATACCCCTATATAATATCTACACTATCTATTCTAACTATGTCTGTCCCAGACCTATATAATAATACCCCTATATAATATCTACACCATCTATCCTAACTATGCCTGTCCCAGACCTATATAATAATACCCCTATATAATATCTACACCATCTATCCTAACTATGCCTGTCCCAGACCTGTCCCAGGGTGTCTGTAGTGACTGAGATGCAGTGCCTTAGACAGCTGCGCCACTCAGGAACCCAATAATACCCCTATATAATATCTACACTATGTATCCTAACTATGCCTGTCGCAGACCATAAACTTGATTGATTGATTGATTGATATGCCGTGTTTCATACCTAGCTGAGGCACGTCCATCTCCAGCCCGTTGCTGAACAGGGGGGTTTTCAGCCAGTAGCCTGTATCCTGTTCCTCTAGAGAGGGGGGTGCTCCCTGCAGCATGCCCCCCAGGCAGCGGCCCACCAGCAGGGCTGCAGTACGCTCCAGATCCACCAGCCACACCCAGGACTGGGCCGGCTGGGACAGGGGCTGCCCTGCAGGGTCCACAAAGTCTGGGGCTCCTGGAGACACAGAGAGAGACAGAGAGAGAGACAGACCGAGAGACAGAGAGAGAGAACGAGTTCACTACAGCTCTATCTCTATCTCCTCACCATGTAGAGGCCACTACAGCTCTATCTCCTCACCATGTAGAGATCACTACAGCTCTATCTCCTCACCATGTAGAGGCCACTACAGCTCTATCTCCTCACCATGTAGAGGCCACTACAGCTCTATCTCCTCACCATGTAGAGGCCACTACAGCTCTATCTCCTCACCATGTAGAGGTCACTACAGCTCTATCTCCTCACGATGTAGAGACCACTACAGCTCTATCTCCTCACCATGTAGAGGTCACTACAGCTCTATCTCTATCTCCTCACCATGTAGAGGTCACTACAGCTCTATCTCCTCACCATGTAGAGGTCACTACAGATCTATCTCTATCTCCTCACCATGTAGAGGTCACTACAGCTCTATCTCCTCACCATGTAGAGGTCACTACAGATCTATCTCTATCTCCTCACCATGTAGAGGTCACTACAGCTCTATCTCTATCTCCTCAACATGTAGAGATCACTACAGATCTATCTCCTCACCATGTAGAGGTCACTACAGCTCTATCTCTATCTCCTCACCATGTAGAGGTCACTACAGCTCTATCTCTATCTCCTCACCATGTAGAGGTCACTACAGCTCTATCTCTATCTCCTCACCATGTAGAGGCCACTACAGCTCTATCTCCTCACCATGTAGAGACCACTACAGCTCTATATCCTCACCATGTAGAGGCCACTACAGCTCTATCTCCTCACCATGTAGAGACCACTACAGCTCTATCTCTATCTCCTCACCATGTAGAGGTCACTACAGCTCTATCTCTATCTCCTCACCATGTAGAGGCCACTACAGCTCTATCTCCTCACCATGTAGAGGTCACTACAGCTCTATCTCCTCACCATGTAGAGGTCACTACAGCTCTATCTCCTCACGATGTAGAGACCACTACAGCTCTATCTCCTCAACATGTAGAGGTCACTACAGCTCTATCTCCTCACCATGTAGAGGTCACTACAGCTCTATCTCCTCACCATGTAGAGGCCACTACAGCTCTATCTCCTCACCATGTAGAGGTCACTACAGCTCTATCTCCTCACCATGTAGAGACCACTACAGCTCTAACTCCTCACCATGTAGAGGTCACTACAGCTCTATCTCCTCACCATGTAGAGGTCACTACAGCTCTATCTCCTCACCATGTAGAGGTCACTACAGCTCTATCTCTATCTCCTCACCATGTAGAGGCCACTACAGCTCTATCTCTATCTCCTCACCATGTAGAGACCACTACAGCTCTATCTCTATCTCCTCACCATGTAGAGGCCACTACAGCTCTATGTCCTCACCATGTAGAGGTCACTACAGCTCTATCTCCTCACCATGTAGAGGCCACTACAGCTCTATCTCTATATCCTCACCATGTAGAGGTCACTACAGCTCTATCTCCTCACCATGTAGAGGTCACTACAGCTCTATCTCCTCACCATGTAGAGGTCACTACAGCTCTATCTCCTCACCATGTAGAGACCTCTACAGCTCTATCTCCTCACCATGTAGAGGCCACTACAGCTATATCTCCTCACCATGTAGAGGTCACTACAGCTCTATCTCTATCTCCTCACCATGTAGAGACCACTACAGCTATATCTCCTCACCATGTAGAGGTCACTACAGCTCTATCTCCTCACCATGTAGAGGCCACTACAGCTCTATCTCCTCACCATGTAGAGGCCACTACAGCTCTATCTCCTCACCATGTAGAGGTCACTACAGCTCTACCTCCTCACCATGTAGAGGTCACTACAGCTCTATCTCCTGACCATGTAGAGGTCACTACAGCTCTATCTCCTCACCATGTAGAGGCCACTACAGCTCTATCTCCTCACCATGTAGAGGTCACTACAGCTCTATCTCTATCTCCTCACCATGTAGAGTTCACTACAGCTCTATCTCCTCACCATGTAGAGGCCACTACAGCTCTATCTCCTCACCATGTAGAGGTCACTACAGCTCTATCTTCTCACCATGTAGAGACCTCTACAGCTCTATCTCCTCACCATGTAGAGGTCACTACAGCTCTATCTCCTCACCATGTAGAGGTCACTACAGCTCTATCTCTATCTCCTCACCATGTAGAGGCCACTACAGCTCTATCTCTATCTCCTCACCATGTAGAGGCCACTACAGCTCTATCTCTATCTCCTTACCATGTAGAGGTCACTACAGCTCTATCTCCTCACCATGTAGAGGTCACTACAGCTCTATCTCCTCACCATGTAGAGACCTCTACAGCTCTATATCCTCACCATGTACAGGCCACTACAGCTCTATCTCCTCACCATGTACAGAACACTACAGCTCTATCTCCTCACCATGTAGAGGTCACTACAGCTCTATCTCTATCTGCTCACCATGTAGAGGTCACTACAGCTCTATCTCCTCACCATGTAGAGGTCACTACAGCTCTATCTCCTCACCATGTAGAGGCCACTACAGCTCTATCTCCTCACCATGTAGAGACCACTACAGCTCTATCTCTATCTCCTCACCATGTAGAGGTCACTACAGCTTTATCTCCTCACCATGTAGAGACCTCTACAGCTCTATCTCCTCACCATGTAGAGACCACTACAGCTCTATCTCTATCTCCTCACCATGTAGAGGTCACTACAGCTTTATCTCCTCACCATGTAGAGACCTCTACAGCTCTATCTCCTCACCATGTAGAGACCACTACAGCTCTATCTCTATCTCCTCACCATGTAGAGGTCACTACAGCTCTATCTCCTCACCATGTAGAGGCCACTACAGCTCTATCTCCTCACCATGTAGAGGCCACTACAGCTCTATCTTCTCACCATGTAGAGGTCACTACAGCTCTATCTCCTCACCATGTAGAGACCACTACAGCTCTATCTCTATCTCCTCACCATGTAGAGGTCACTACAGCTCTATCTCCTCACCATGTAGAGGCCACTACAGCTCTATCTCTATCTCCTCATCATGTAGAGGCCACTACAGCTCTATCTCTATCTCCTCATCATGTAGAGGCCACTACAGCTCTATCTCCTCATCATGTAGAGGTCACTACAGCTCTATCTCTATCTCCTCACCATGTAGAGATCACTACAGCTCTATCTCTATCTCCTCACCATGTAGAGGTCACTACAGCTCTATCTCCTCACCATGTAGAGGCCACTACAGCTCTATCTCTATCTCCTCACCATGTAGAGGCCACTACAGCTCTATCTCCTCACCATGTAGAGGTCACTACAGCTCTATCTCTATCTCCTCACCATGTAGAGATCACTACAGCTCTATCTCCTCACCATGTAGAGGTCACTACCGCTCTATCTCCTCACCATGTAGAGGTCACTACAGCTCTATCTCCTCACCATGTAGAGACCACTACAGCTCTAACTCCTCACCATGTAGAGGTCACTACAGCTCTATCTCCATCTCCTCACCATGTAGAGGCCACTACAGCTCTATCTCTATCTCCTCACCATGTAGAGGCCACTGCCGCTCTATCTCTATCTCCTCACCATGTAGAGGCCACTACAGCTCTATCTCCTCACCATGTAGAGGTCACTACAGCTCTATCTCTATCTCCTCACCGTGTAGAGGCCACTACAGCTCTATCTCCTCACCGTGTAGAGGCCACTACAGCTCTACCTCCTCACCATGTAGAGGTCACTACAGCTCTATCTCTATCTCCTCACCATGTAGAGGTCACTACATCTCTATCTCCTCACCATGTAGAGGTCACTACAGCTCTATCTCCATCTCCTCACCATGTAGAGGCCACTACCGCTCTATCTCTATCTCCTCACCATGTAGAGGCCACTACAGCTCTATCTCCTCACCGTGTAGAGGTCACTACAGCTCTATCTCTATCTCCTCAACATGTAGAGATCACTACAGCTCTATCTCCTCACCATGTAGAGGTCACTACAGCTCTATCTCTATCTCCTCACCATGTAGAGGTCACTACAGCTCTATCTCCTCACCATGTAGAGGTCACTACAGCTCTATCTCCTCACCATGTAGAGACCACTACAGATCTATCTCCTCACCATGTAGAAGTCACTACAGCTCTATCTCCTCACCATGTAGAGGTCACTACAGCTCTATCTCCTCACCATGTAGAGACCACTACAGCTCTATCTCCTCACCATGTAGAGACCACTACAGATCTATCTCCTCACCATGTAGAAGTCACTACAGCTCTATCTCTATCTCCTCACCATGTAGAGGTCACTACAGCTCTATCTCTATCTCCTCACCATGTAGAGGTCACTACAGCTCTATCTCTATCTCCTCACCATGTAGAGACCACTACAGCTCTATCTCCTGACCATGTAGAGACCACTACAGCTCTATCTCTATCTCCTCACCATGTAGAGGCCACTACAGCTATATCTCCTCACCATGTAGAGGTCACTACAGCTCTATCTCCTCACCATGTAGAGATCACTACAGATCTATCTCCTCACCATGTAGAGATCACTACAGCTCTAACTCCTCACCATGTAGAGGCCACTGCAGCTCCTGGTCTTCCAGCGGTGTGGCAGCAGGCAGCAGTCTGTTGAGACAGTCTAGAGGAGGCAGCAGGTCTAGCAGGTAGCTCAGCAGAGGTCTGGCTACAGACACTGGTAGTAGTAGTAGACTGTTGACGATCTGACACAGCATACTGCCTGCTGCTGACACGTAGATCACATCTACAACAGAGACAGACAGAGAGATAATAAGCCAGGAACTGACATCACATCTAGAACAGAGACAGACAGAGAGATAATAAACCAGGAACTGACATGTACATCACATCTACAACAGAGACAGACAGAGAGATAATAAACCAGGAACTGGCATCACAACTAGAACAGAGACAGACAGAAAGATAATAAACCAGGAACTGACACGTACATCACATCTAGAACAGAGACAGACAGAGAGATAATAAACCAGGAACTGACATCACATCTACAACAGAGACAGACAGAGAGATAATAAACCAGGAACTGACACGCACATCACATCTAGAACAGAGACAGACAGAGAGATAATAAACCAGGAACTGACACGTACATCACATCTAGAACAGAGACAGAGAGATAATAAACCAGGAACTGACATCACATCTAGAACAGAGACAGACAGAGAGATAATAAACCAGGAACTGACATGTACATCACATCTACAACAGAGACAGACAGAGAGATAATAAACCAGGAACTGACATCACATCTAGAACAGAGACAGACAGAGAGATAATAAACCAGGAACTGACATGTACATCACATCTAGAACAGAGACAGACAGAGAGATAATAAGCCAGGAACTGACATCACATCTAGAACAGAGACAGACAGAGAGATAATAAACCAGGAACTGACACGCACATCACATCTAGAACAGAGACAGACAGAGAGATAATAAACCAGGAACTGACACGTACATCACATCTAGAACAGAGACAGAGAGATAATAAACCAGGAACTGACATCACATCTAGAACAGAGACAGACAGAGAGATAATAAACCAGGAACTGACATGTACATCACATCTACAACAGAGACAGACAGAGAGATAATAAACCAGGAACTGACATCACATCTAGAACAGAGACAGACAGAGAGATAATAAACCAGGAACTGACATGTACATCACATCTAGAACAGAGACAGACAGAGAGATAATAAGCCAGGAACTGACATCACATCTAGAACAGAGACAGACAGAGAGATAATAAACCAGGAACTGACATGTACATCACATCTACAACAGAGACAGACAGAGAGATAATAAACCAGGAACTGACATCACATCTAGAACAGAGACAGACAGAGAGATAATAAACCAGGAACTGACATCACATCTACAACAGAGACAGACAGAGAGATAATAAACCAGGAACTGACACGTACATCACATCTAGAACAGAGACAGACAGAGAGATAATAAACCAGGAACTGATATGTACATCACATCTAGAACAGAGACAGACAGAGAGATAATAAACCAGGAACTGACACGTACATCACATCTACAACAGAGACAGACAGAGAGATAATAAACCAGGAACTGACATCACATCTAGAACAGAGACAGACAGAGAGATAATAAACCAGGAACTGACATGTACATCACATCTAGAACAGAGACAGACAGAGAGATAATAAACCAGGAACTGACACGTACATCACATCTAGAACAGAGACAGACAGAGAGATAATAAACCAGGAACTGACATCACATCTAGAACAGAGACAGACAGAGAGATAATAAACCAGGAACTGACATCACATCTAGAACAGAGACAGACAGAGAGATAATAAACCAGGAACTGACACGTACATCACATCTAGAACAGAGACAGACAGAGAGATAATAAACCAGGAACTGATATGTACATCACATCTAGAACAGAGACTGACAGAGAGATAATAAACCAGGAACTGACACGTACATCACATCTACAACAGAGACAGACAGAGAGATAATAAACCAGGAACTGACATCACATCTAGAACAGAGACAGACAGAGAGATAATAAACCAGGAACTGACATCACATCTACAACAGAGACAGACAGAGAGATAATAAACCAGGAACTGACATCACATCTAGAACAGAGATAGACAGAGGCATTTCTTCTTGGCATTGAAATGAAAACATCTCTGATTCAACAATGCCAGTGTGTTTGAGAGTGAGAGACAGATAAAAAGAGGGAAGAATACAAAAGATAAAGGCAGAAAGAGGAGAAAGGGTGAAATTGGACCACTGCTGGGATGATATTAGAAAGGGTGAAATTGGACCACTGCTGGGATGATATTAAAAAGGGTGAAATTGGACCACTGCTGGGATGATATTAGAAAGGGTGAAATTGGATCCCTGCTGGGTTGATATTAGAAAGGGTGAAATTGGATCCCTGCTAGGTTGATATTAGAAAGGGTGAAATTGGATCCCTGCTGGGTTGATATTAGAAAGGGTGAAATTGGATCCCTGCTGGGTTGATATTAGAAAGGGTGAAATTGGATCCCTGCTGGGTTGATATTTGAAAGGGTGAAATTAGATCCCTGCTGGGTTGATATTAGAAAGGGTGAAATTGGATCCCTGCTGGGTTGATATTAGAAAGGGTGAAATTGGATCCCTGCTGGGTTGATATTAGAAAGGGTGAAATTGGATCCCTGCTGGGTTGATATTAGAAAGGGTGAAATTGGATCCCTGCTGGGTTGATATTAGTGCTGAGCGATTAGTATTTTTTGAGGTCGGCTCGGTTTCAGTCCGATTATTAAAAAATAATCACGATTTTGGTTTTGACAATTTTTTTTATTACATGAAATGCACTATGCATTATGTGGGTTGAATGCTGTAACAACAGATTAACATAACTAATAAAAGTCCCATGATGGTAGTGACTGTCCATTACTGCTTATCTCTTATTAACCATCAGTAATTTACTTTACTTTAATAAAATATTTATATTATATTACATTTGTTTAATTTGATAACTTTATTATTTAGAGAGAGAGAGAGAGAGAGAGAGAGAGAGAGAGAGAGAGAGGGGGAGAGAGAGAAGGAGAAGGAGAAAGAGGGAGAAGGAGATAGAGGGAGAAGGAGAGAGAGGGAGAGATAGAGAGAGAGCGAGCGAGAGAAGGAGAGAGAGCGAGAGGTAGAAGGAGAGAGAGAGAGACAGAGAGGGAGAGAGAGAGAGAGAGAGAGGGGGGGAGAAGAAAAGAGATAGAGGGAGAGACAGACAGACAGACAGACAGACAGACAGACAGACAGACACAGTGATACAGTAGCAGACATAATAACCTCGTAGTTTCTCTCTGATGCTGCCGTTCCAGGAGCTCTCCTGCAGCAGGGTGGCCGAGCGGGAGAAGATGTCTGTAGCATGGGGCAGCAGCAGCTGGAGGTGCTTATGGAGCAGAGCCACACTGCTAGAGTCCTGGAGATATTAAAGACAATGTTACTAACTATTACTAGAGTCCTGGAGATATTATAGACCAGGACAATGTTACTAACTACTACTAGAGTCCTGGAGATATTATAGACCAGGACAATGTTACTAACTATTACTAGAGTCCTGGAGATATTATAGACCAGGACAATGTTACTAACTACTACTAGAGTTGTGGAGATATTATAGACCAGGACAATGTTACTAACTATTACTAGAGATGTGGAGATATTATAGACCAGGACAATGTTACTAACTACTACTAGAGTCCTGGAGATATTATAGACCAGGACAATGTTACTAACTACTACTAGAGTCCTGGAGATATTATAGACCAGGACAATGTTACTAACTATTACTAGAGTCCTGGAGATATTATAGACCAGGACAATGTTACTAACTATTACTAGAGTTGTGGAGATATTATAGACCAGGACAATGTTACTAACTATTACTAGAGTGGTGGAGATATTATAGACCAGGACAATGTTACTAACTATTACTAGAGTTGTAGAGATATTATAGACCAGGGCAATGTTACTAACTATTACTAGAGTCCTGGAGATATTATAGACCAGGACAATGTTACTAACTATTACTAGAGTTGTGGAGATATTATAGACCAGGACAATGTTACTAACTACTACTAGAGTTGTAGAGATATTATAGACCAGGACAATGTTACTAACTATTACTAGAGTCCTGGAGATATTATAGACCAGGACAATGTTACTAACTACTACTAAAGTCCTGGAGATATTATAGACCAGGACAATGTTACTAACTATTACTAGAGTCCTGGAGATATTATAGACCAGGACAATGTTACTAACTACTACTAGAGTCCTGGAGATATTATAGACCAGGACAATGTTACTAACTATTACTAGAGTTGTAGAGATATTATAGACCAGGACAATGTTACTAACTACTACTAGAGTCCTGGAGATATTATAGACCAGGACAATGTTACTAACTATTACTAGAGTCCTGGAGATATTAAAGACAATGTTACTAACTATTACTAGAGTCCTGGAGATATTATAGACCAGGACAATGTTACTAACTATTACTAGAGTTGTGGAGATATTATAGACCAGGACAATGTTACTAACTATTACTAGAGTCCTGGAGATATTATAGACCAGGACAATGTTACTAACTACTACTAGAGTCCTGGAGATATTATAGACCAGGACAATGTTACTAACTATTACTAGAGTCCTGGAGATATTATAGACCAGGACAATGTTACTAACTATTACTAGAGTTGTAGAGATATTATAGACCAGGACAATGTTACTAACTACTACTAGAGTCCTGGAGATATTATAGACCAGGACAATGTTACTAACTATTACTAGAGTCCTGGAGATATTATAGACAATGTTACTAACTATTACTAGAGTCCTGGAGATATTATAGACCAGGACAATGTTACTAACTATTACTAGAGTCCTGGAGATATTATAGACCAGGACAATGTTACTAACTATTACTAGAGATGTGGAGATATTATAGACCAGGACAATGTCACTAACTATTACTAGAGTCCTGGAGATATTATAGACCAGGACAATGTTACTAACTACTACTAGAGTCCTGGAGATATTAAAGACAATGTTACTAACTATTACTAGAGTCCTGGAGATATTATAGACCAGGACAATGTTACTAACTACTACTAGAGTCCTGGAGATATTATAGACCAGGACAATGTTACTAACTATTACTAGAGTCCTGGAGATATTATAGACCAGGACAATGTTACTAACTACTAATAGAGTCCTGGAGATATTAAAGACAATGTTACTAACTATTACTAGAGTCCTGGAGATATTATAGACCAGGACAATGTTACTAACTACTACTAGAGTCCTGGAGATATTATAGACCAGGACAATGTTACTAACTACTACTAGAGTCCTGGAGATATTATAGACCAGGACAATGTTACTAACTACTACTAGAGTCCTGGAGATATTATAGACCAGGACAATGTTACTAACTACTACTAGAGTCCTGGAGATATTATAGACCAGGACAATGTTACTAACTATTACTAGAGTTGTAGAGATATTATAGACCAGGACAATGTTACTAACTACTACTAGAGTCCTGGAGATATTATAGACCAGGACAATGTTACTAACTATTACTAGAGTTGTAGAGATATTATAGACCAGGACAATGTTACTAACTATTACTAGAGTCCTGGAGATATTATAGACCAGGGCAATGTTACTAACTATTACTAGAGTCCTGGAGATATTATAGACCAGGACAATAATACTAACTACTACTAGAGTTGTAGAGATATTATAGACCAGGACAATGTTACTAACTATTACTAGAGTTGTAGAGATATTATAGACCAGGACAATGTTACTAACTACTACTAGAGTCCTGGAGATATTATAGACCAGGACAATGTTACTAACTATTACTAGAGTTGTGGAGATATTATAGACCAGGACAATGTTACTAACTACTACTAGAGTCCTGGAGATATTATAGACCAGGACAATGTTACTAACTACTACTAGAGTCCTGGAGATATTATAGACCAGGACAATGTTACTAACTATTACTAGAGTCCTGGAGATATTATAGATCAGGACAATGTTACTAACTATTACTAGAGTTGTAGAGATATTATAGACCAGGACAATGTTACTAACTATTACTAGAGATGTGGAGATATTATAGACCAGGACAATGTTACTAACTATTACTAGAGTCCTGGAGATATTATAGACCAGGACAATGTTACTAACTATTACTAGAGTTGTAGAGATATTATAGACCAGGACAATGTTACTAACTATTACTAGAGATGTGGAGATATTATAGACCAGGACAATGTTACTAACTATTACTAGAGTCCTGGAGATATTATAGACCAGGACAATGTTACTAACTATTACTAGAGTTGTGGAGATATTATAGACCAGGACAATGTTACTAACTACTACTAGAGTCCTGGAGATATTATAGACCAGGACAATGTTACTAACTACTACTAGAGTCCTGGAGATATTATAGACCAGGACAATGTTACTAACTATTACTAGAGTTGTGGAGATATTATAGACCAGGACAATGTTACTAACTACTACTAGAGTCCTGGAGATATTATAGACCAGGACAATGTTACTAACTACTACTAGAGTCCTGGAGATATTATAGACCAGGACAATGTTACTAACTATTACTAGAGTCCTGGAGATATTATAGACCAGGACAATGTTACTAACTATTACTAGAGTCCTGGAGATATTAAAGACAATGTTAGTAACTATTACTAGAGTCCTGGAGATATTATAGACCAGGACAATGTTACTAACTACTACTAGAGTCCTGGAGATATTATAGACCAGGACAATGTTACTAACTATTACTAGAGTCCTGGAGATATTATAGACCAGGACAATGTTACTAACTATTACTAGAGTCCTGGAGATATTATAGACCAGGACAATGTTACTAACTATTACTAGAGATGTGGAGATATTATAGACCAGGACAATGTTACTAACTACTACTAGAGTCCTGGAGATATTATAGACCAGGACAATGTTACTAACTACTACTAGAGTCCTGGAGATATTATAGACCAGGACAATGTTACTAACTACTACTAGAGTCCTGGAGATATTATAGACCAGGACAATGTTACTAACTACTACTAGAGTTGTAGAGATATTATAGACCAGGACAATGTTACTAACTATTACTAGAGTCCTGGAGATATTATAGACCAGGACAATGTTACTAACTACTACTAGAGTTATAGAGATATTATAGACCAGGACAATGTTACTAACTACTACTAGAGATGTGGAGATATTATAGACCAGGACAATGTTACTAACTACTACTAGAGTCCTGGAGATATTATAGACCAGGACAATGTTACTAACTACTACTAGAGTCCTGGAGATATTATAGACCAGGACAATGTTACTAACTACTACTAGAGTTGTAGAGATATTATAGACCAGGACAATGTTACTAACTATTACTAGAGTCCTGGAGATATTATAGACCAGGACAATGTTACTAACTACTACTAGAGTCCTGGAGATATTAAAGACAATGTTACTAACTATTACTAGAGTCCTGGAGATATTATAGACCAGGACAATGTTACTAACTACTACTAGAGTCCTGGAGATATTATAGACCAGGACAATGTTACTAACTATTACTAGAGTCCTGGAGATATTATAGACCAGGACAATGTTACTAACTACTACTAGAGTCCTGGAGATATTATAGACCAGGACAATGTTACTAACTATTACTAGAGTCCTGGAGATATTATAGACCAGGACAATGTTACTAACTACTACTAGAGTCCTGGAGATATTATAGACCAGGACAATGTTACTAACTACTACTAGAGTCCTGGAGATATTATAGACCAGGACAATGTTACTAACTACTACTAGAGTCCTGGAGATATTATAGACCAGGGCAATGTTACTAACTATTACTAGAGTTGTGGAGATATTATAGACCAGGACAATGTTACTAACTACTACTAGAGTCCTGGAGATATTATAGACCAGGGCAATGTTACTAACTATTACTAGAGATGTGGAGATATTATAGACCAGGACAATGTTACTAACTATTACTAGAGTTGTGGAGATATTATAGACCAGGACAATGTTACTAACTATTACTAGAGTCCTGGAGATATTATAGACCAGGACAATGTTACTAACTATTACTAGAGATGTGGAGATATTATAGACCAGGACAATGTTACTAACTATTACTAGAGTTGTGGAGATATTATAGACCAGGACAATGTTACTAACTACTACTAGAGTCCTGGAGATATTATAGACCAGGACAATGTTACTAACTATTACTAGAGATGTGGAGATATTATAGACCAGGACAATGTTACTAACTATTACTAGAGTTGTGGAGATATTATAGACCAGGACAATGTTACTAACTACTACTAGAGTCCTGGAGATATTATAGACCAGGACAATGTTACTAACTATTACTAGAGTCCTGGAGATATTATAGACCAGGACAATGTTACTAACTATTACTAGAGTTGTGGAGATATTATAGACCAGGACAATGTTACTAACTACTACTAGAGTCCTGGAGATATTAAAGACCAGAACAATGTTACTAACTATTACTAGAGTTGTGGAGATATTATAGACCAGGACAATGTTACTAACTACTACTAGAGTCCTGGAGATATTATAGACCAGGACAATGTTACTAACTACTACTAGAGTTGTGGAGATATTATAGACCAGGACAATGTTACTAACTACTACTAGAGTCCTGGAGATATTATAGACCAGGACAATGTTACTAACTACTACTAGAGTCCTGGAGATATTATAGACCAGGACAATGTTACTAACTACTACTAGAGTCCTGGAGATATTATAGACCAGGACAATGTTACTAACTATTACTAGAGTCCTGGAGATATTATAGACCAGGACAATGTTACTAACTATTACTAGAGTCCTGGAGATATTATAGACCAGGACAATGTTACTAACTACTACTAGAGTTGTGGAGATATTATAGACCAGGACAATGTTACTAACTATTACTAGAGTCCTGGAGATATTATAGACCAGGACAATGTTACTAACTATTACTAGAGTCCTGGAGATATTATAGACCAGGACAATGTTACTAACTACTACTAGAGTTGTGGAGATATTATAGACCAGGACAATGTTACTAACTACTACTAGAGTCCTGGAGATATTATAGACCAGGACAATGTTACTAACTATTACTAGAGTCCTGGAGATATTATAGACCAGGACAATGTTACTAACTATTACTAGAGATGTGGAGATATTATAGACCAGGACAATGTTACTAACTACTACTAGAGTCCTGGAGATATTATAGACCAGGACAATGTTACTAACTACTACTAGAGTGGTGGAGATATTATAGACCAGGACAATGTTACTAACTATTACTAGAGTTGTGGAGATATTATAGACCAGGACAATGTTACTAACTATTACTAGAGTTGTGGAGATATTATAGACCAGGACAATGTTACTAACTACTACTAGAGTTGTGGAGATATTATAGACCAGGACAATGTTACTAACTATTACTAGAGTTGTGGAGATATTATAGACCAGGACAATGTTACTAACTACTACTAGAGTCCTGGAGATATTATAGACCAGGACAATGTTACTAACTATTACTAGAGTGGTGGAGATATTATAGACCAGGACAATGTTACTAACTACTGCTAGAGTCCTGGAGATATTATAGACCAGGACAATGTTACTAACTACTACTAGAGTCCTGGAGATATTATAGACCAGGACAATGTTACTAACTATTACTAGAGATGTGGAGATATTATAGACCAGGACAATGTTACTAACTACTACTAGAGTCCTGGAGATATTATAGACCAGGACAATGTTACTAACTATTACTAGAGTTGTGGGGATATTATAGACCAGGACAATGTTACTAACTACTACTAGAGTCCTGGAGATATTATAGACAATGTTACTAACTATTACTAGAGTCCTGGAGATATTATAGACCAGGACAATGTTACTAACTATTACTAGAGTCCTGGAGATATTATAGACAATGTTACTAACTATTACTAGAGTCCTGGAGATATTATAGACAATGTTACTAACTATTACTAGAGTCCTGGAGATATTATAGACCAGGACAATGTTACTAACTATTACTAGAGTCCTGGAGATATTATAGACCAGGACAATGTTACTAACTACTACTAGAGTCCTGGAGATATTATAGACCAGGACAATGTTACTAACTACTACTAGAGTCCTGGAGATATTATAGACCAGGACAATGTTACTAACTATTACTAGAGTCCTGGAGATATTATAGACCAGGACAATGTTACTAACTACTGTTAGAGTCCTGGAGATATTATAGACCAGGACAATGTTACTAACTACTACTAGAGTCCTGGAGATATTATAGACCAGGACAATGTTACTAACTACTACTAGAGTCCTGGAGATATTATAGACCAGGGCAATGTTACTAACTATTACTAGAGTCCTGGAGATATTATAGACCAGGACAATGTTACTAACTATTACTAGAGTTGTAGAGATATTATAGACCAGGACAATGTTACTAACTATTACTAGAGTCCTGGAGATATTATAGACCAGGACAATGTTACTAACTACTACTAGAGTCCTGGAGATATTATAGACCAGGACAATGTTACTAACTACTACTAGAGTCCTGGAGATATTATAGACCAGGACAATGTTACTAACTATTACTAGAGTCCTGGAGATATTATAGACCAGGACAATGTTACTAACTATTACTAGAGTCCTGGAGATATTATAGACCAGGACAATGTTACTAACTACTACTAGAGTCCTGGAGATATTATAGACCAGGACAATGTTACTAACTACTACTAGAGTCCTGGAGATATTATAGACCAGGACAATGTTACTAACTACTACTAGAGTCCTGGAGATATTATAGACCAGGACAATGTTACTAACTATTACTAGAGTTGTGGAGATATTATAGACCAGGACAATGTTACTAACTATTACTAGAGTCCTGGAGATATTATAGACCAGGACAATGTTACTAACTACTGTTAGAGTCCTGGAGATATTATAGACCAGGACAATGTTACTAACTATTACTAGAGTTGTGGAGATATTATAGACCAGGACAATGTTACTAACTATTACTAGAGTCCTGGAGATATTATAGACCAGGACAATGTTACTAACTATTACTAGAGTCCTGGAGATATTATAGACCAGGACAATGTTACTAACTATTACTAGAGTTGTGGGGATATTATAGACCAGGACAATGTTACTAACTATTACTAGAGTCCTGGAGATATTATAGACAATGTTACTAACTATTACTAGAGTCCTGGAGATATTATAGACAATGTTACTAACTATTACTAGAGTCCTGGAGATATTATAGACCAGGACAATGTTACTAACTACTACTAGAGTCCTGGAGATATTATAGACCAGGACAATGTTACTAACTATTACTAGAGTCCTGGAGATATTATAGACCAGGACAATGTTACTAACTACTGTTAGAGTCCTGGAGATATTATAGACCAGGACAATGTTACTAACTACTACTAGAGTCCTGGAGATATTATAGACCAGGACAATGTTACTAACTATTACTAGAGTTGTGGAGATATTATAGACCAGGACAATGTTACTAACTACTACTAGAGTCCTGGAGATATTATAGACCAGGACAATGTTACTAACTATTACTAGAGTCCTGGAAATATTATAGACCAGGACAATGTTACTAACTATTACTAGAGTGGTGGAGATATTATAGACCAGGACAATGTTACTAACTATTACTAGAGTTGTGGAGATATTATAGACCAGGACAATGTTACTAACTATTACTAGAGTCCTGGAGATATTATAGACCAGGACAATGTTACTAACTACTACTAGAGTTGTGGAGATATTATAGACCAGGACAATGTTACTAACTATTACTAGAGTCCTGGAGATATTATAGACCAGGACAATGTTACTAACTATTACTAGAGTCCTGGAGATATTATAGACCAGGACAATGGTACTAACTATTACTAGAGTCCTGGAGATATTATAGACCAGGACAATGTTACTAACTATTACTAGAGTCCTGGAGATATTATAGACCAGGACAATGTTACTAACTACTACTAGAGTCCTGGAGATATTATAGACCAGGACAATGTTACTAACTATTACTAGAGTTGTGGAGATATTATAGACCAGGACAATGTTACTAACTATTACTAGAGTCCTGGAGATATTATAGACCAGGACAATGTTACTAACTACTACTAGAGTCCTGGAGATATTATAGACCAGGACAATGTTACTAACTATTACTAGAGTTGTGGAGATATTATAGACCAGGACAATGTTACTAACTACTACTAGAGTCCTGGAGATATTATAGACCAGGACAATGTTACTAACTATTACTAGAGTCCTGGAGATATTAAAGACCAGAACAATGTTACTAACTATTACTAGAGTTGTGGAGATATTATAGACCAGGACAATGTTACTAACTACTACTAGAGTTGTGGAGATATTATAGACCAGGACAATGTTACTAACTATTACTAGAGTCCTGGAGATATTATAGACCAGGACAATGTTACTAACTACTACTAGAGTCCTGGAGATATTATAGACCAGGACAATGTTACTAACTATTACTAGAGATGTGGAGATATTATAGACCAGGACAATGTTACTAACTATTACTAGAGTCCTGGAGATATTATAGACCAGGACAATGTTACTAACTATTACTAGAGTTGTGGAGATATTATAGACCAGGACAATGTTACTAACTATTACTAGAGTCCTGGAGATATTATAGACCAGGACAATGTTACTAACTATTACTAGAGTTGTGGAGATATTATAGACCAGGACAATGTTACTAACTACTACTAGAGTTGTGGAGATATTATAGACCAGGACAATGTTACTAACTACTACTAGAGTCCTGGAGATATTATAGACCAGGACAATGTTACTAACTATTACTAGAGTCCTGGAGATATTATAGACCAGGACAATGTTACTAACTACTACTAGAGTTGTGGAGATATTATAGACCAGGACAATGTTACTAACTATTACTAGAGTCCTGGAGATATTATAGACCAGGACAATGTTACTAACTATTACTAGAGTTGTGGAGATATTATAGACCAGGACAATGTTACTAACTACTACTAGAGTTGTGGAGATATTATAGACCAGGACAATGTTACTAACTATTACTAGAGTTGTGGAGATATTATAGACAATGTTACTAACTATTACTAGAGTTGTGGAGATATTATAGACCAGGACAATGTTACTAACTATTACTAGAGTCCTGGAGATATTATAGACCAGGACAATGTTACTAACTATTACTAGAGTCCTGGAGATATTATAGACCAGGACAATGTTACTAACTATTACTAGAGTTGTGGAGATATTATAGACCAGGACAATGTTACTAACTACTACTAGAGTTGTGGAGATATTATAGACCAGGACAATGTTACTAACTATTACTAGAGTTGTGGAGATATTATAGACCAGGACAATGTTACTAACTATTACTAGAGTTGTGGAGATATTATAGACCAGGACAATGTTACTAACTACTACTAGAGTTGTGGAGATATTATAGACCAGGACAATGTTACTAACTATTACTAGAGTTGTGGAGATATTATAGACCAGGACAATGTTACTAACTACTACTAGAGTCCTGGAGATATTATAGACCAGGACAATGTTACTAACTATTACTAGAGTGGTGGAGATATTATAGACCAGGACAATGTTACTAACTACTGCTAGAGTCCTGGAGATATTATAGACCAGGACAATGTTACTAACTACTACTAGAGTCCTGGAGATATTATAGACCAGGACAATGTTACTAACTACTACTAGAGTCCTGGAGATATTATAGACCAGGACAATGTTACTAACTATTACTAGAGATGTGGAGATATTATAGACCAGGACAATGTTACTAACTACTACTAGAGTCCTGGAGATATTATAGACCAGGACAATGTTACTAACTATTACTAGAGTTGTGGGGATATTATAGACCAGGACAATGTTACTAACTACTACTAGAGTCCTGGAGATATTATAGACAATGTTACTAACTATTACTAGAGTCCTGGAGATATTATAGACCAGGACAATGTTACTAACTATTACTAGAGTCCTGGAGATATTATAGACAATGTTACTAACTATTACTAGAGTCCTGGAGATATTATAGACAATGTTACTAACTATTACTAGAGTCCTGGAGATATTATAGACCAGGACAATGTTACTAACTATTACTAGAGTCCTGGAGATATTATAGACCAGGACAATGTTACTAACTACTACTAGAGTCCTGGAGATATTATAGACCAGGACAATGTTACTAACTATTACTAGAGTCCTGGAGATATTATAGACCAGGACAATGTTACTAACTATTACTAGAGTCCTGGAGATATTATAGACCAGGACAATGTTACTAACTATTACTAGAGTCCTGGAGATATTATAGACCAGGACAATGTTACTAACTACTACTAGAGTCCTGGAGATATTATAGACCAGGACAATGTTACTAACTATTACTAGAGTCCTGGAGATATTATAGACCAGGACAATGTTACTAACTACTGTTAGAGTCCTGGAGATATTATAGACCAGGACAATGTTACTAACTACTACTAGAGTCCTGGAGATATTATAGACCAGGACAATGTTACTAACTATTACTAGAGTCCTGGAGATATTATAGACCAGGACAATGTTACTAACTACTGTTAGAGTCCTGGAGATATTATAGACCAGGACAATGTTACTAACTACTACTAGAGTCCTGGAGATATTATAGACCAGGACAATGTTACTAACTATTACTAGAGTTGTGGAGATATTATAGACCAGGACAATGTTACTAACTACTACTAGAGTCCTGGAGATATTATAGACCAGGACAATGTTACTAACTATTACTAGAGTCCTGGAGATATTATAGACCAGGACAATGTTACTAACTACTACTAGAGTCCTGGAGATATTATAGACCAGGACAATGTTACTAACTATTACTAGAGTTGTGGAGATATTATAGACCAGGACAATGTTACTAACTACTACTAGAGTCCTGGAGATATTATAGACCAGGACAATGTTACTAACTATTACTAGAGTCCTGGAGATATTATAGACCAGGACAATGTTACTAACTATTACTAGAGTTGTGGAGATATTATAGACCAGGACAATGTTACTAACTATTACTAGAGTTGTGGAGATATTATAGACCAGGACAATGTTACTAACTATTACTAGAGTTTGTGTGTGTGTGTGTGTATGCATGTCAGTGTGTGTGTTGGTGTGTGTGTGTGTGTGTGTGTGTGTGTGTGTGTGTGTGTGTGTGTGTGTGTGTGTGTGTCTGCGTACCTCAGTAACACAGTTGATGTGGCAGTATGCCAGTGTGTGTGTGTGTGTGTGTGTGCGTACCTCAGTAACACAGTTGATGTGGCAGTATGCCAGTGTGTGTGTGTGTGTGTGTGTGTGTGTGTGTGTGTGTGTGTGTGTGTGTGTGTGTGTGTGTGTGTGTGTGTGTGTGTGTGTGTGTGTGTCCCTGCGTACCTCAGTAACACAGTTGATGTGGCAGTATGCCAGTGTGTGTGTGTGTGTGTGTGTGTGTGTCCCTGCGTACCTCAGTAACACAGTTGATGTGGCAGTATGCCAGCAGTTGTTTCTGTAGGGAGCAGAGCAGCTCGTGGAGATGAGCCGGCTGACTGCTGTCTGACGAAGACGTTCCCTGGAGCAGCTTGTCACTGTTCTTCTCTAGTTCCCCAAACGCTTGGTCCTGTGTGCACACACACACACACACACACACACACACACACACACACACACACACACACACACACACACACACACACACACACACACACACACACACACACACACACACACACACACACGCAAATGAAAATCCAGGCAACACGAGAGAGAAGCACAGAAAACAGACTAGTGATGATCTGCTACTTAATAACACCCAGGAGAAAGACTAGCAGGGTAACATCTAACACCCAGGAGATAGACTAGCAGGGTAACATCTAACACCCAGGAGATAGACTAGCTGGGTAACATCTAACACCCAGGAGATAGACTAGCAGGGTAACATCTAACACCCAGGAGAAAGACTAGCAGGGTAACATCTAACACACAGTAGTTAGACTAGCAGGGTAACATCTAACACCCAGGAGAAAGACTAGCAGGGTAACATCTACATCTAACACCCAGGAGAAAGACTAGCAGGGTAACATCTAACACCCAGGAGATAGACTAGCAGGGTAACATCTAACACCCAGGAGATAGACTAGCAGGGTAACATCTAACACCCAGGAGAAAGACTAGCAGGGTAACATCTAACACCCAGGAGATAGACTAGCAGGGTAACAGATACATCTAACACCCAGGAGAAAGACTAGCAGGGTAACATCTAACACCCAGGAGATAGACTAGCAGGGTAACATCTAACACCCAGGAGAAAGACTAGCAGGGTAACATCTAACACCCAGGAGATAGACTAGCAGGGTAACAGATACATCTAACACCCAGGAGAAAGACTAGCAGGGTAACATCTACATCTAACACCCAGGAGAAAGACTAGCAGGGTAACATCTAACACCCAGGAGATAGACTAGCAGGGTAACAGATACATCTAACACCCAGGAGAAAGACTAGCAGGGTAACATCTACATCTAACACCCAGGAGAAAGACTAGCAGGGTAACATCTAACACCCAGGAGATAGTTACATCGTAGTGCACTGTATAGGGAATAGGGTGCCATTGGGCTCTGGTCAAAAGTAGTGCACTATATAGGGAATATGGTGTCATTTGGACCTTGGCTGCAGCAAGGAAGAACAATCTGCTGCAATAATAACATGGATCAAATAAAAAATGGAAAGAATATGGCACCACAACAAACCTGCCAAGAGAGGGCTACCCACCAAAACTCACGGACCAGGCAAGGAGGGCATTAATCAGAGAGGCAACAAAGAGACCAAAGATAACCCTGAAGGAGCTGCAAAGCTCCACAGCGGAGATTGGAGTATCTGTCCATAGGACCACTTTAAGCCGTACACTCCACAGAGCTGGGCTTTAAGGAAGAGTGGCCAGAAAAAAAGCCATTGCTTCAAGAAAATAATAAGCAAACACGTTTGGTGTTCGCCAAAAGGCATGTGGGGGACTCCCCAAACATATGGAAGAAGGTACTCTGGTCAGATGAGACAAAAATTTTGCTTTTTGGCCATCAAGGAAAACGCTATATCTGGCGCAAACCCAACACCTCTCATCACCACGAGAACACCATCCCCACAATGAAGCATGGTGGTGGCAGCATCATGTTGTGGGGATGTTTTTCATCGGCAGGAACTGGGAAACTGGTCAGAAATGAAGGAATGATGGACGGCGCTAAAGACAGGGAAATTCTTGAGGGAAACCTGTTTCAGTCTTCCAGAGATTTGAGACTGGGATGGAGGTTCACCTTCCAGCAGGACAATGACCCTAAGCATACTGCTAAAGCAGCACTCGAGTGGTTTAAGGGGAAACATTTAAATGTCTTGGATTGGCCTAGTCAAAGCCCAGACCTCAATCCAATTGAGGATCGGTGGTATGACTTAAAGATTGCTGTACACCAGCAGAACCTATCCAACTTGGAGGAGCTTGAGCAGTTTTACCTTGAAGAATGGGCAAAAATCCCAGTGGCTAGATGTGCCAAGCTTACAGAGACATACCCCAATAGACTTGCAGCTGCAAAATGTGGCTCTACAAAGTATTGACTTTGGGGGGGTGAATAGTTATGCACGCTCAAGTTCCGTTTTTTGTCTTATTTCTTGTTTGTTTCACAAGAAAAAATATTTTGCATCTTCAAAGTGGTAGGCATGTTATGTAAATCAAATGATACAACCCCCCCCCCCAAAAAAAATCTATTTTAATTCCAGGTTGTAAGGCAACAAAATATGAAAAATACCAAGGGGAGTGAATACTTTCCCAAGCCACTGTAAGACAAAATGATCTGGAACAACTACCCTGCCTCTCTCCTCACCGTGTAGAAGCCCAGGTTCCTGAGCAGGGTCTTCATTAGGATCTCAGCCAGGTGTGTGTCAGGGTTGGTGCCGGGGGCTCCGTAGGAGGGGTCCAGGCCGCAGGAAGAGGCCAGGGCCTCGGGGGCCTCGGGGGGACAGCTGAACCCCAGGAGGGACGCTACGTGGGTGTGGTCCTGGAGCGAAGTCAGAATGATGTCCAGTTGCATCCTCTGGAAACACACAGGGACAAGGGTCAGAGGTTAAGAGGTCAGGGGTCAGAGGTCAAGAGGTCAGGGACAGGATGCAGCTGAAGAGAGATCCACAGAAGTCAGCTATCTATGGCAGCGTTTTTTGACATGGGAACGTTTGGAGCAGCATTTCCCAAACCTGTACTTCCGTTTTATTTTGACATTTCTTTGTATTTGTCCATAAAGATGATGCTGATTCATGATTGTGACTGGCTGAGAAAAGCTTCCTGCCTGTCTCGTCCCGACTCCCGACACGTTCATTACTACGAGACAGCTGGAGATCCAATTTGAATATTGAAACAATTTTGCAAATGTCAGAGTGACAGACAGCAAGGTTTATACAAAATCTCCGCTGTTTAAAAACTAAATATTAGTCTAAAAGAAATGTGAGATAATGTCTAGATGCTTTTTATAGTGGAGATCAAGTTCATAAATTGCCTGGCTGGGCTGATGAAACGTTGTATTGCGGAGTCAGATGGAACAGAGTAAAAAGGCATTTTAACATCATAGATTTATCCGGTGGTGACTTGTGGAATAGACACCGACTGGAATGCGGTTTTAACCAATCAGCATTCAGGATTAGACACACCTGTTGTATAAAATAGCAATTAGGCACTTTGGGGGCTTGTGGTATATGGTCAATATACCACGGCTAAGGGCTGTGTCCAGGCATTCCGTGTTGCGTAATGGGTAAGAACAGCCCATAGCCGTGGCATATTGACCATATACCACACCCCCTCGGGCCTTATTGATTACATAGAACTAGGGCCTTATTGATTACATAGAACTAGGGCCTTATTGATTACATAGAACTAGGGCCTTATTGATTAAATAGAACTAGGGCCTTATTGATTACATAGAACTAGGGCCTTATTGATTACATAGAACTAGGGCCTTATTGATTAAATAGAACTAGGGCCTTATTGATTAAATAGAACTAGGGCCTTATTGATTACATAGAACTAGGGCCTTATTGATTAAATAGAACTAGGGCCTTATTGATTACATAGAACTAGGGCCTTATTGATTACATAGAACTAGGGCCTTATTGATTACATAGAACTAGGGCCTTATTGATTACATAGAACTAGGGCCGTATTGATTACATAGAACTAGGGCCTTATTGATTACATGGAACTAGGGCCTTATTGATGAAATAGAAGTAGGGCCTTATTGATTACATAGAACTAGGGCCTTATTGATTACATAGAACTAGGGCCTTATTGATTACATAGAACTAGGGCCTTATTGATTACATAGAACTAGGGCCTTATTGATGAAATAGAACTAGGGCCTTATTGATGAAATAGAACTAGGGCCTTATTGATGAAATAGAACTAGGGCCTTATTGATGAAATAGAACTAGGGCCTTATTGATGAAATAGAACTAGGGCCTAATTGATGAAATAGAACTAGGGCCTTATTGATGAAATAGAACTAGGGCCTTATTGATGAAATAGAACTAGGGCCTTATTGACTAAATAGAACTAGGGCCTTATTGATGAAATAGAACTAGGGCCTTATTGATGAAATAGAACTAGGGCCTTATTGACTAAATAGAACTAGGGCCTTATTGATGAAATAGAACTAGGGCCTTATTGATGAAATAGAACTAGGGCCTTATTGATGAAATAGAACTAGGGCCTTATTGATTACATAGAACTAGGGCCTAATTGATTAAATAGAACTACTATACATCTATGTACTATACAACTATGTACTATACATCTATGTACTATACCTGTCCTTTAGACAGACTCTCCCATCTGTCAGGTCCCTGGGGCAGCAGGGAGTGGAGAAGCTCCATCCTCTCTCTCAGAGGAGGTAACAGCATAGTGGCCCCCACAGACAGAGTCTCAATCACAGCCTAGAGAAAACACAGAGATGGGTCAACACAACAGGGAAACCATTAGAGAGTCTGACAACACATCACAGTGTTAGAGCCCGACAACACAACACAGTGTCAGAGCCCGACAACACAGAGACACAGTGTTAGAGTCTGACAACACAACACAATGTTAGAGACCGACAACACAACACAGTGTTAGAGCCCGACAACACAGAGACACAGTGTTAGAGCCTGACAACACAACACAGTGTTAGAGCCCCACAACACAGTGTTAGAGCCTGACAACACAACACAGTGTTAGAGCCCGACAACACAACACAGTGTTAGAGTCTGACAACACAACACAATGTTAGAGCCTGACAACACAATACAGTGTTAGAGCCTGACAACACAACACAGTGTTAGAGCCTGACAACACAACACAGTGTTAGAGCCTGACAACACAACACAGTGTTAGAGCCCGACAACACAACACAGTGTTAGAGCCCGACAACACAGAGACACAGTGTTAGAGCCTGACAACACAATACAGTGTTAGAGCCCGACAACAGAACACAGCGTTAGAGCCCGACAACACAGAGACACAGTGTTAGAGCCCGACAACACAGAGACACAGTGTTAGAGCCCGACAACACAACACAGTGTTAGAGCCCGACAACACAGTGTTAGAGCCCGACAACACAGTGTTAGAGCCCGACAACACAGTGTTAGAGCCCGACAACAGTGTTAGAGCCTGACAACACAGTGTTAGAGCCCGACAACACAACACAGTGTTAGAGCCCGACAACACAGAGACACAGTGTTAGAGCCCGACAACACAACACAGTGTTAGAGCCCGACAACACAACACAGTGTTAGAGCCTGACAACACAGAGACACAGTGTTAGAGCCCGACAACACAGTGTTAGAGTCTGACAACACAGAGACACAGTGTTAGAGCCCGACAACACAACACGGTGTTAGAGCCCGACAACACAAAGACACAGTGTTAGAGCCCGACAACACAGAGACACAGTGTTAGAGCCCGACAACACAGAGACACAGTGTCAGAGCCCGACAACACAGAGACACAGTGTTAGAGCCTGACAACACAACACAGTGTTAGAGCCCGACAACACAGAGACACAGTGTTAGAGCCCGACAACACAGAGACACAGTGTTAGAGCCCGACAACACAGAGACAATCAGAGGAGGTAACAGCATAGTGGCCCTAACAGACAGCGTCTCAAACACATCCTGGTTACACAGAGACGTACCACAGGCCCGTAACAGACAGTGTCTCAAACACAGCCTGGTTACACAGAGATGTACCACAGGCCCCAACAGACAGCCTGACAACAGAACCACACAATTATCTCAATCCCAGCCTGACAACCAAAACACACAATGAGAGGAGGTAACAGCTTGACTATCCATCTCAATCCCAGCCTGACAACCAAAACACACAATGAGAGGAGGAAACAGTTTGACTATCGATCTCAATCCCAGCCTGACAACCAAAACACACAATGAGAGGAGGTAAAAGCTTGACTATCCATCTCAATCCCAGCCTGACACCCAAAACACACAATGAGAGGAGGAAACAGTTTGACTATCGATCTCAATCCCAGCCTGACAACCAAAACACACAATGAGAGGAGGTAACAGCTTGACTATCGATCTCAATCCCAGCCTGACAACCAAAACACACAATGAGAGGAGGTAACAGCTTGACTATCGATCTCAATCCCAGCCTGACAACCAAAACACACAATGAGAGGAGGTAACAGCTTGACTATCCATCTCAATCCCAGCCTGACAACCAAAACACACAATGAGAGGAGGTAACAGCTTGACTATCGATCTCAATCCCAGCCTGACAACCAAAACACACAATGAGAGGAGGTAACAGCTTGACTATCCATCTCAATCCCAGCCTGACAACCAAAACACACAATGAGAGGAGGTAACAGCTTGACTATCGATCTCAATCCCAGCCTGACAACCAAAACACACAATGAGAGGAGGTAACAGCTTGACTATCCATCTCAATCCCAGCCTGACAACCAAAACACACAATGAGAGGAGGTAACAGCTTGACTATCGATCTCAATCCCAGC